>NW_022474069.1:4205000-4237500 GCF_902498895.1 Magnusiomyces paraingens
TGGTAAGAGAAGAAAAAATATTACTAGATAAGAAGGGAAAGTTTTTTGTTTTGTTTTTTTTTATTTTTTTTTCTTTTGCAACGTTTCTAAATTGAAGAAGAGGATATATTTATTTAATAAAGAGTATATAATTTTTGTATATGAAAAAAAAAAAAAAAAATTTTTTTAATGATGAAGAAGGTATTTTTTTTTTATTAAAAAAAATGAAGATGATAAGGTTTATATAAAAAAGAAAGAAAGAAAGAAAGAAAGAAACCGTTTTTGGTTAATGTCTTGAGTTGTAAAATATTAAAATATATAAATCCAAAAAAAAAAAAAAAAAAAAAAAAGTAAAAATACCAAAATCTGGTTATACATGTCGTCATTGTTTGTTATTTAAGCATTAAAATGTTCGCTTGTATATATTTATTTATTTATTATTATTATATTAAGATAAATCTTAAAGTTTTAAGAGTTTTAAAAATAAAAAAAAAAATAAAAAAAAAAAAAAGTCAATTAAAATGTTGAAAAAAAAAAAAAAAAAAAAAAAAAATTTTTTTTTCATCAACTTTCCATTTAAGATAATTGAAATATGGAAAATAAGAATGAAAAAAAAAATCCAAAAAAAATCCAAAAAAAATCCAAAATTTTATTTAAAACATTCCCAGGCGGCACATGGCTAAAGATTCCAAGGTATAATAATTTTCAATATGAAGAAGAAGAAAATTTCTTAAAAGAATATATATATATATATCATTCTGCATGTTTAACAGAAATTAATATTATTTTTGTATTTATATTTATATTTGTAAAACTAGTTTGATTTAAGAAAAAAAAAACAATCGTTTCTAAAAATACAAAAATACAAAATTAATTTAAACTATTTTATTATAAATTATTATAATTTATATATTTTATATTAATAAATAAAATATACCTTCAAAAAAAAAAAAAAAAAAGAGAGATGGGCAATTTTAATGTTAATAATAGAAGTTTGAAGATAATAAAAATTAAAAATTAAAAATAATAAATAATTAATAAACAATCCCCCCCCACACTTTCTAATGAAGTGTAAAAAAAAAAAAAAAAAAAAAAATTTAGATCAAAATCAAATGTCAATAACGAATTTTAGCAAGCAAGCAATCATATATATATATAACACTCTTAAAGACCTTTTAAACATTACTTTTATTTAAGAATATCAAAGCTTAGTTTTTTTTGTCTTCTTCTTCTTCTTCTTCTTCTTCTTCTTCTTCAGTTAAGTCTTTGTTTATTTAAAATAGCATATTAACTCTTTATCCTTATTCTTTACAAGGATAACTAACTATTTATTTTAAGAATTTTAAAAATTTTTAAAATATCTATTCCTTTATATATATATATATATATATATATATATATATATATATCATTACTTCTTTGTTTAAATTTTTCTTTAAAAATAACCACTTGTTTATATATATATATTAAAATATTAAAAATAAAAAATCACCTTATCACAAAATGAACTTTTTACAAGATATATATATCTTAAGATAGTCAAAAAAAAAAAAAAAAAACTCTCTCTTCTTTCCACTAATTGACATATTTAAAGTCATATTAGGCAATTCCACTTTTAACCCATCAAAATCTCCCATGCAACAAAAAATCATATTAAGATCCTTTAAAAAGTCTTTGTAAAATAATAAAAATAATAATAATAAAACAATTAACTATCAACTTAAACCAAGCTTACCTTTTTTTTTTTTTTTTTTTTTTTTTTTTTTTTGACAAACTAACTAGTTATTAGAATATTAGAAATTTTAAATGTAACTTTTTTTTCCTTTCTTTCTTTCTACTTTCTACTTTTTATTTTTTATTTAAAAAAAAAAAAAAAAAAAACACTACGCCGTTCTGCGTTATCTGGGACTTCGTTTGGTTGGCTGTCATTCATTCAATTGCTGCATTGTGCATTCCTGCAGATAACTACTACTACCACTACTACTACTACTACTGTTGTTGTTATCAAACTGGGCTTTTGGCAACAATAACAGTAGTAGTAATAGTAGTCATTCAGTCCTTTTTATTTCTTTTGCCCAGTAATATATAAAATAGTCATCGTTAAATCTTTTTTTTTCTTACTAGTCTAGCCTATTTATATATTTGTATTGTAAAAAAACAAAATTTTTTTTTTTTTTTTTGGTCCATCTTTTTATCAAACTAAAAAACAAAAAAAACAAAAAAAAAAAAGGCTCTCTCCATAATATAGAAAGAAAAAAAAAATAGAATCTGCTGGTGTGTTGTTGTTGTTGTTGTCTTTGGAATTAATTATTCGCGCGGACATTTGATTGTAAATTTATTTTTTTATTTTTTTATTTTATTTTATTTTATTTTATTTTAATTTAATTTTTTTTCGGGTGATGATTTTGACGACGACGACGACGACGACGACGACGACGACGACGACGACGACGACGACAATATTTTTTTTTTTTTTTTTTTTGAACAATCGGGAAGACTTATTTCAAACATGGCTAACACGGGTATAAATAACAATTTTATTATATAAAAAAATAATTAATTGGGAAATCTTTTAAAATCATTCAAATCATCCAAGTCTTTTTTTTTTTAATTTTTTTAATTTTTTTAATTTTTATAATCACTCAATCTGTTTTCGTTTTCATTTTCGTTTTCATTTTCGTTTTCATTTTCATTTTCATTTTCATTTTCATTTTCATTTTCATTTTCATTTTCATTTTCATTTTCATTTTCATTTTCATTTTCATTTTCATTTTCGTTTTTTATTTTATTTTATTTAAAAACATTGTTAATTCAAAAGGGTTCAAACATTCCATCAATGATAAGCTTTTCAAACATTAAGAACATAGAAATAAAAATAGAAATAAAAAAATAAAAAAATTGTATATATCAGGGAATTCAAGGCGTCTGTATATATATATTTCTATTTTTTTTTTTTTAACAGGGCGATAAATTCTTAAGAACGATCAATATATATAATAAATTGAAAATGTTCTTTAAAGCCGGGACTTGGAATTCACCTTTTTTTTTTTTATTTTTTTTTTTTTTTCTCTTTTTAAAAATTCAATGATTTTCCATTTTTTTTTACCAAAAAAAAAACACAAAAACTCTTGGAGACTTTTTTAACCGAATCAAAAAAAAGGGTTCAATTAAAAAAAAAAATTTTTTTTCTTTTATTGTAGATAATAGATGGATGGATATAATTTTGCTTAAAAAGTAACTTGATTTATAATTAACGTTGTTAGAATCTCATATCAACTTACTAACTTATTTACTTATATATATATATATATATATATATATATATATATACCATTCCTAAATTACCCGCTTTTACTTGTTGTTAATACTTAAACTTTAAGACTTATTTCAATATTTTGGTTTACCCTCTCCTCACACTTATACACATACACATAATTAAACCTTGAGTTTTATTTATTTTTTTTAAAATCAAAGAAAAAAAAAAAAAAAAAAATTCAAAAATAATCATTCAAACTTTTGATAATCAACTGTTTCAAAATAATTCAATCAGACTTTCTTTAGAGAAAAAATATAAAAAAAAAAAAAAAAAATTACTTTAACTTATAATTAAAAGTAAATTAATTATTTTCTGAGAAACAAAAAAAAATAAAATAAAATAAAAGAAAAAAAATTATCACTCTTTTTTTTCTTTCATTTCTTTTCATATCCTGATTATCCTGATTATTATTATTATTTTTAAACCCCCCTTCCATCGAACCCTTTTAAAAATAAATATATATAAAACCCTTATAAGGGCTTCGCAAAGCTTTGCCATGTCGTAATACCCCTATTCATTGACCCTGTCACTTTTCTAGAAAGTGATAAATCATATAAATCATATAAATCCTGCTGCCAGGCAAACACTAATCATATATATATATATATATATATATATATATATATATAAACTGTTACTTCTCACAATATCCTACTTCGATACCGCCACTTTCCTTTTTTCTTTCTTTCTTTCTTTCTTTCTTTTTTTGGCTTCGGCTTTGGCTTTTCATGCCCGCCCACGTAACTGGCAATTTGCACACGTTGCTACTACAGTCTGGTGTCTTTGTTGCATTAACATTACGTGGTTGGCGCGTGCACTATCCTCGGTAACTTACCTGTCTTTGATTGCTTTTTTTTTTTTTTTTTTATCTATTTTGAGGAACGAACCAAATAAAAAAAATAAAAATAACAACATGCTGGCCTCTTGTCACGATCTTTCACAATTCACATGTTCGCTGTCAAATTCTTCTTTTATCAGACTCTTGTTTTCACCCCAGTAATCCTTTAATGACTATATAGTCTCTAGTTACCTGGTATGTCGCAGGTCAAATCCTCGTCTTGACATGTGTTTCACTTCTCCTACACTTTAGGTATTTCCTAAAAAATCTCTTTGTAAATCACATAATAATTTATTTTCCAATTGCAACTGTCCAGACCTCAAATAATTAATCTCCTTATTGGTGACAGTCCCATATATATATATATATATAATTCACCATCACTAAGTCATTTTACCTAGACCTTTTTTTTTTCTTTCAATCAAAAACATTTGGCAATTCAATATAAAAAATTCAATTGATCACTATATTCATTTTATTTGTAATTATGATTATAAATACCCTATATCATCATTCAAATGCATATTTCTTTTCTTGTGCTACATATATATATATATATATATATTTTCATTTACCTGTCTCAAAAAATAAAAAAACTATTAGAAAAAATCCAACCAGCACTCAATTGCCCCAATACCAATCAATTGAATTTTCAAAATCTTTATCAATTGAATATCAAAAGTACCTTTGAAAAAAAAAAATAAAATAAACTGCTTCTTATGAAATATACCCTCCTTACTGTGATCAGATTCTTATATCATCTAATTCCTTGATATCCTGCCAATTGGTATATGCCGTGCGGTTCCTTACCCTTTCTAATGGAAAAAAATCGACTGTATTTTAATGGTATCAACAACGCCTCGGTTCCAACTATTGATTTTTTTTTTTCTTTTTTTTTTCTTTGAAATAAACAATCCTACCAAACATTGGAAATGAAAAAAAAATGTAAATTTTATTAGCCTCTAAATTATACTTACTTTGCACTACACCAAGAATAAAAAAAGTAAAATATCAATAATAATTATTAAAAATAAAAAGTGTTTCTTCTTTTTTTTTTTCCTTTAACCATCTATCGTTTCACAGTTTACTATATAAAAAGTACCAAAGACTATCGTTTTTTTTACCCGTTTATCCAATTAACCACTAATTTTGTTCCTGACAAATGGGCTTTCGCAACCAGTGCATATATATATATATATATATAAATAAAATAAAATAAAATAAAATAAATAGAAAGACCCAATTATTGTCAAATAACCTAAACCCTGTTACCCCTCATTTTCAGCTCAAAGTTTGCACTGCTGGCCTCAATTGAATTGTCTCTTTTAAGCCCCTTTACTTACAATGGGTAAACTCTCTAGTGAGACTGTTTGACACAGTTGTAAAATAGTCCCACCCAAAATACTCAATAGCGTTTGTTAAGGGATTCTGAAGCTGCAAATAAATGTATTCAAGTCATAACAGAAACACTCTCGGCTAGAATGTATCTAACTATATATATACTAAAATAAGAAGTTTAATGAGACCTGTTAATGTCCCAATTGCATTGAATTGAATTGCAACAGATCAGCAATTTGTACCTACAGCACCAAGTTATATCCACGTACTTTTGTCGAGGCATGTTCCTTTTTAACAAATTGTGCTAGTGTTGCTTTAGATATACCAAAAAAAAAAAAGATATTTTTTCCTTTTCTTTTTTAGTTTTAAACCAAGGGAGGCAGTTTGATTTTACGCTAAATAAAATTCTATTTAAAGGTTTACTCTATTTTATTTTATTTTATTTTGTTTCTGAATAATCAATATTCAAAAGTTGATTCTTCAGAAATTATAGACAATTTCAATTATAAATACCATCTTTTTTTCTTTTTTTTTTCTGTCCTAAACTACCAATTTCTCTATTAACTATGACCTCATTATTAGGAAAAACTAACAATTGGCCGTCACCATCAAGTTCGGTGGCTACCATCGATACAATGAGCGACCCAGAAGAAATAGCTACCGTTGAAAAAAAATGTCCTGAAACAAATTTTTCTATAGAAACAATGGGTTTCCCCATCACTATTGGAATCTATTCCCTATTGAATCAAATTTGTAATATACCAACGTCCCTAAGAAAAAAACATCTTCTTTATTGGTTTTCTTTTTTGGACGAACCAGACATGCTTGTTGATTTTAAACAATTAAATAAAAACGATAAAAATTATGAACCTGAAGAATTATCAATTGATCCTTTAATTGATTTACAAAATTACTATATCGACACATGCAAGCTAATTATCAATGGCAAGTGCATACCAGAAAAACTGTATGATGATTTAAAAAAAATTCAAATTCAGAAATCACATATTATAAATTTGACATTTGATTTTGATTTTGATTTATTTACTTTTGCCGATAAATACTACACTTTTGCCTAATGATTAAGAGATTGGGACGAATTCCACCAAAACGGATTTTTATTTGAAACCTTCCAAAAAGATTTTGAACAACTTGTTGAGAAGTTTAAAGAATCAAATTATGGAAAAGTGTTTCTTTTTTTTGCTAAATTAACCTGGAGACACCGGCTCATTATTATGATCGTATGCTCGGGGGTTTTCAATGATGATTTAATGTTTGATCGCTCTAACATTGATACCAATGAAAAAACAGAAGTTGTATTGAATGTTTTAAACAAGGCATATGGGTTTTACTGTGGTAATAATCCATTAAAATCCATTCAATTTTCCCAAGCCTGGATAGGAAAATGTACTTTTTAGGATTCACTCCATTTTATGAAATCCCCGACAGACACTATAATTTCCCAGAAAATTCTATCCCCTATATTATTTCCCATTCAAAGGCTGTTCCAATTGTTGAAGACAAATATCGTAAAACGTACGGTCTTTGCATTACCTGTGGCAATCACAAAGCTTATAAGGGCTCCTCCTGTATTAAGTCTATAATATTTAATAATTAATTATTTTGAAGATATTAATTTATAGTTCATTATAGTTGTTAATAAATTATTCTTTTCAAATCTTAGTTTAATTTTTCAATTCTTTAGAAAGGAAAACATAAGATTAGTCTGTATCAACAATTTTAAATAATTATAAAAAACAAATTGTTTAATAAATTGTTTTAAGATAAATAAGAACTCAAGTGGACAATGTGAATACATGCCATTTATATTTACTTTTACTCAACATCTCCTTTCTTTCTAACCTATTTTTTGAAAAAAAAAATACCTTCTTCTGTTACCAAAATTTGTTTAACGTGCTCAAAAGTCTTGGTTAGTTAAAATCAGCAATCTCTAATAACTAAAATTTATTATTTGGATTTAGAAAACTGGGAGATTTAGATTTCTTCATCTCCCTAAATTTCTACCATTTAGTTAAAATTTTTACATCAATTCCTCTCTAAGAAAAAGAATCCCATATTTATTCACTTGAAGTTCAAACCAATCAACTGCAAGTTTGTACAAACAATACTTTGGCATTGCTCTATCCTCTAATAGCATCTACAAACTCAATAATTGTTAAGCAGTTACCAGAAGAAATAATTTTAATAACTCTAAAAACTATTTAAATTTTTTAATGACCTTATTCATTTTATTTATTTTTTTGTGAGATTTCTTGGGCAAAAAGAATTAAACCAGGTTTTGCATTAAGTCGATTTCTTTTTGGCTTATGTGTAGGGCTGACACATTCTTACTATATTAAAATCTAATAGCTAAACTTCAACCAGAAACCCAGTAAATCCAGTAAACTCAGTAAACTCCCGGTACAATTTTATGCTCGGAACTTTAAATATTTCTGGTGTCTTTAAGCGGTCCCTGAAAGCCCAATAGAAAAAAAAAAAAAAACTAAACACCATTGTTCTGGCATAAATTGAAACTGTTACTCTTTATTACATAGTTTTTAAATAATTTGAATCAACATTAATTTTAATGTTAAAACTTGATTATAATCAAGTTTTCAGTAGGCCGGGACGTTAGCCCACATGAATTAAGTGTCAATTCAGATAGAATTGAAATTACAAATTAATGTTAAGAATAAAAAAAAAAGATTGAAAAAAAAAAAATATTAGGGTTCAAAGCTAAAAAAACATCCAAACCTCATTAATTGTCAAAGGTACCGAAAGTTAAAGATCTGGGGTCTTACCAAGCTCCAAGGTTAGAGTTAACTTTTCAAATTCATGGTTTTGTAGAGTTATTATTCTGCCAACAAATAACGTTGGATAAATCTTTTGTTAATACTCAGAAAAAAAAAACTATTTTTATTTTTACAAGTTTTGACATAAATGTTAAAACTCATCAAATGATGATCATCATGAATCGATTCATTTTCTACCACATTAGAAACCGGTCAAAGATAAGGGGGAAAAAAATTCCACTTCATTAAATTGGAAATCAAAACATGATTTTATATTTCTGTTCTTTATACTCTGCAATTTTCCAAAACCAAAATCATTCTTATAAAGATAATGAGCATTGCAAGAAAAAAAAAGTATGTATCAAATGTGCAAATTTTATTCAAAATAATGGAAATTTTTGTTCAAATTCAATTTTCAGCAACAGATCTTATAACAGATTACTACCTTGTTCACTATAAATCATTATAAAAAAAATATAAAGCAAAATTTGTTCTTTTTGTTATTTTTGTTCTACTTCTCTCATGTTAAAAAACTCATTTCTGTAAAGTCAAACTGCTTTGCTTCTCCGAATTTGAACAACTCGCCTTGGTTTTTGACGGAGAAATATAGTTCCTAAACGCCGGTATAGTTATGTTTAAAGCCTCTAGAAATCGAAAATGAATTGTTGTGAGCTCTGTATTAACGTCTTTTTTCCCTGCAAGCCAGCGATACACCGAATGATCTGAAATAACAGAAATCATTATAAATGTAAAACTAGGAATACAATCACAAAGCTTCTTAAAAACTATTTGGTAATCTTGAGGGGCCAACCCAAACCGCTTTTCAGCAGCCTTAATAAGAACCCTAACTTGTAAAATCCCATCCGCAATATCATTTCCGTTCGCTGAAAATGAATCGTCCAAATTGTAAAATGAAAGAATCTTGTCCAATACTTCATAAAAGGTTGATCTTGTAACCAAAAAATTGGGGAAAGAATACCTTGCTTTTAATATTTTCTTCAAATCATCCCAATCGGCTACGGATTCCAGATTAAGCCACTTCCAAATTTCCAAATTGATACATCTTTTTGATTCATTAACCCATTCACTTATTGGAATATTTGCTCTGGTTGCTTCATTTTCAAAACTTTCCAAAAAAAACCTAACATCAGTACCATCAAATGTCAATAAAGAATTAGCTGTGACCGATTGTGCCAAATCAAAAACACCATTTTGAGTCACATTTAAAAAGTTTGCACTTTCTTGATTACTTGAAAGTAAGTGAGAGCAAAAATTATTAGACTGATTATTTTGTTGAACCCCACTTGGAGTAAAAAAATTATTGAATTGCTGACAAGAGCCAAAAATCTGTTGGTCAGAAAAGATATTTGAATTAGGTATACCATAAATGAATCCTTGTAAACTTTCATTAGAATTAGTATTCATGTTAATAAATGGAATATTATGGCTTTGAATATTGTTAGAGAATGACTGTAAAGCAAGAGGTCCAACGCGATTAGGGTTCATGTTGTATTGAAACAAGGCAGTGTTTTGACCGTAAATAAATTCTGTGGTATTGAAAGCAATGTTTCTAAAAGCAGTAGAATAAACACTAGGAGAAACAGTAAACCCAGTAGTTGAATTAACAACCACTGGAAAATAATATGGCATAACATGGCTCATTTGGTTTAAGGTAATAGGGTATATGTTAGGCTGGGAACCAGAAACAAACGAAGTGTTATATTGGTTAATCTGAACATCCTCCATCACAGAAGCAGCAGAAACAGAATTTAAACTATTCCTGTATATATTTAGACTATCATTGGTGATGGGATTGAAGTTTCTGTTTCCATTAATCAATAGTAAAGCACTATCAGATGACTGACTGGTAGAAATTGAGAAATCAGTCACTGATTCAGAGTTAAGGGCAACATTACTGGCTCGACTGACAGGTTCAATTTTGTTTGCAGTAAGCATTACAACTTAATAAACCGCAGAAAGTCTCTTATAATACTAAAATAAAGCAAAAAATATTATGGATAGGTTATTATTAATTCAAAAAACAATTCAAAGCATACACAGTTCAAAACAAACCCAAAAAATATATATATAATCAGCTTGATGAAAGAACGACAAAGTATTAAAAAAAATATGTTAAATTTTATCTTAAAAATTGAACTTGAGTTGTCTTTATATAATTAAAAATTACATATTGTTTTCAATTCTCAAGCGATCGATTGCATGAGGTTCACAAATCCAGGGATCTAGATCCACTCTTAAAAATGCAACTGTTCAATAAAGCTAGACGATTCATGTAATAATATCATGCCATCTTATGCATAATAATGTAAATTTTTCAATATTTAAATGAATCAGGTAAGTGCTGATGGGCATAGCATAGCAATTTGGTACATATAACGATATTAAATGGTAATGGGAATGAAGGAAATCCGGTATACAAAAGGAAGTTCCCAAAAAATTGTTACCGGATTTTATTCAGAAATCACGTGATTTAACTTACTATTATTAAATAAACTTTAAAGTTGATTTTAACAAAATTTTGTTAAAATCTATTTTATAACAAAGATACATGACAAAAAAAAAAAAACTACAACAGAAACTTGACTTTACAAAATTTAACTTTCACAGCAACCTCATATCATGAGTATGATCAATTCCAAGGAATAAATAAACAAAAAAAGATAAAGATAAGTAAAAATTACTCCGACACGGGGAATCGAACCCCGATTTCCACGGTGAGAGCGTGAGGTGATAACCATTACACTATATCGGATTTATTGTTAAATTTACAAACCTGTATAGTTTTATTCTGATTATATTGAAAATAGGTTTCCATTAGTTTATTAGAACATAGCTTTGAGGGGAAAGGGCTGGATGGTGTAAAGGGTAACACGTTCGCTCGATAGCGGAAGATACTGGGTTCGATTCCCAGAATACCCCCTTTTTCCTGAGGATGTGTACGGGAGTATACACCTAGACTGAAAACCATAGGCTACCCTGGTTACAGGAATGCCGACTCTTCCGTACAGTCTAAATAGCCTGCAGGTGATTGCGGGCCGTATCTCTGACGGAAGAGATTAAGAAATACATGGGCGTCCGTGAAGATAAGTGGAAATGGGTTGGGAAGGTTTTGGGACCGACAGACTGGTTCTCCCTGTTCCTCGTAAGCTGGCATCAGGGCCCATCTTCCGGGCTACCGGAGACGCACAGAACAGAAACCACCCGTACTAAAAAGGTACAAATGAAAACCGGCAAGTCACATAGTCAGACAATAAAAGGATAGCGCAGATGCTGATGTTATATAGTTTTATAACCCTTGAATAAAAACAAACAAACAAACGAACATAGCTTTGAAGGATCTTGAGTAATATTACTCAATTTTGCACGGGCCATGGCAACTTTGGCGCATGGTTTAAAAAGTTTGGAATTGAAAAGGATAGTTACAACTGCAAATGTGGAGAGCTGGAAACAGTTCATCACATTTTAGTTGAGTGTCCTTTGCTTGAAGAGGAAAGAAAAGGACTGAAACGGATATCTCCAGAGATGGACATGTCGACTCTCTTAAACAGTTTAACTGGCTTACAAGAGATTGTAAGCTTTATCTCTGCTTGGAGGGATTAAGAAATACAATTACAGCGTTGATGAAGACAAGTGGAGATAGGTTGGGAAGGTTTGGTTATTTTTAACCCCCTGTTCCTCGTAAGCAGGCATCAGGACTTATTTTCGGGCTGTTGGAGATGCAATGTTGAAGCCAAAATTAAAAGTTTATTATTAAAATGAAAAGATATATAGTATGGACAAGAAGGATAGCGCAGATGCTGATGTTATATAATTCTATAACCCTTGAATAAAAACAAACAAACAAACAGAACATAGCTTGTTTGGCCTATAAGTTCAAAAGTTTTAAATTAAAAAAATAGTTAAAATTGCAAGTGTGGAGATTTGGAAATAGTTAGACGAATTTTAGATGGAATGACACCAGAACTACTAAAAACAAAAACAAAAGTAATAATTTAAGTGAATAACCCGTTTCAAAATAATTTATTTACAAATATAACTGATATAAAACTAACAATAGCAGTTATAAAAGGTTGCAATTGGTTCTCATAATTCTATTATTATTGTCAGATCACAAATGGTGGTTTGTTTAAGCAAAGATGAGAGGAAAGTTTTATCTTTTGACTAATCGGGAAAAGAAAATTGAAATTAGTTATTTAATAATAACTATATATAAAGCATTTGTTCTAAGCTTGAATCTATAACAACACTTTTTAATTTTCTTCTTAGCTTGAAACGTGAAATTAGTTTAAATGTTATAAGCAAAATCCTTTTTATAAAAAATTTTTCCTTAATAATATTATGAGCTGTCTCTCTCAGACTAGATTGTTTTTGAACTTTCTGTTTTGAATTTTGTATATGGACACATATTTGCTACTCTTGAGGATTTTTTTTTTTTTTTGATATAAGGCAATTCTTCCTCCAATCATTGATAATGCTGATATCTTTTTTTCCAGATTTAATAGTAGCAGAACATCTATTATTAGATTTTTATATTATAAACTCAGTTACGACATAAGTATAAACTCATAGTTATAAGATTGACTCAATTCAATTAATATTAGTTTGCATCTTACTTTTGTTTTTCAAAAAATAAAAAATAAAATTTGGGTGAAAGCGATGACTACATCTAAAGTTTAGGCTTTTCGACTAACTTTGTTTAATTTTTTTTCTTTCCTTTTTATTTCCATTGGATTGTATTTTTTTTTTTTTTAGAAAATCTCATTTAGTTATGGTTGTTAGACACAACTGCCTTGAGACCTTCAGCAAGAACTGAATCATATTCAACCTTATGTTGGTCAGCCCACTCGTGTAAAACACGATATCCCAATGCCGCAGCTTCTTGTAGAGTTGAGAACATATGCAGCGGAACAAAGTAAGGGTCATCCATAGGTCGCAGACCTCCAGTGTGTCGTGGACGACGCCCCAACCCAGACGATGATGGACCCTCAATCTTAGACTCCCTTGCAGCCCATGTCTCTGGGAATTGTATCCGTAATGTTTCCATGTCAAGATCACGAAGCCCGCGTCGAAAGTCGGCTGACGCCTCTTGTTGTTCTTTGAAAAACTTTGACATAAGAGTTTCCATATCACGGAGTTTCTGACCTTCGTCCATAGGAGTGACCCCGCCATTACTACTGCTGCTATTCATCGAACCATCGGGACTTCCAGCACGCGATGCACCCACTGGTGTATTTTTCAGTCTCAGAAGTAGTTCTTCGTAACATTGCGCAATGCGCATATGAATCATGGCACGAATTTGATAGCACAGGCCAACCAGGCTGCGTGCGCTTATATCTATTTCCATCGAGCTGTTGTTGCCGGAACCTTCATGATCGAGAACACCAACAATCCATGCTACAAAGGGAATTAATGACATCCAGTCCTGAGTTTGACGCGTGCGGCGCAACACCTGATCGGCCTTGTCCTGGTAATCAAAGGCAACAATGTAACCAAGTAGAGAATCAATGGCACAAACTGCAGCACGGCCCGGTACACCATTGCCTTTAGTATGTAATTCGTCAGCAAGATGTTTCCGCTCACGAGCCAAGTGCCGCCACCGCCCAGCTTTTGTCTGCAGTAGCTTACTATTGTTTGCACGCAACTCTGGCGTCATGATATGTCCACCTGATGTTGACATGGCGCGGCCATGATGTGGTGTTGGAGCTTGATTCTGTGTTACTTCTGGCGAGGCCGTTGAGCCAACGCTAGGAGCAGGTCCACGAGATTTACGTGGGGAATCAGCAGTATGTGTGGAAGATAATGATTGAGATGATTGAGATGAAGAAATAGGACGCTTAGCATTGTTGGATTTTTTCGATGAATGTTCTTCAGAATCGGAGTCCGAGTAATCTCTAGAAATGCGAGTCTTTTTTGGTGGTGCATTTTGTGCAGTAGCATCTGATGGTCGTTTTTTAGTTTTGGGTGTCAATGAGGTAGTAGAAGTAGTAGTGGTAGTGGTAGTGGTAGTGGAACTTGCAGTACTTGTTGTGGCAGAAGAAGAGACCGGAGTATTTAAGCGTTTCTTTTCATGCGAAGAAGTAGTATTATTATTGTTGGTAGTAGTAGCGGTAGCGTTTGAATCCTTGTCTAGTTTTTCTTTCGCATTAACCTTGAGTGATACAATGAGTGAGTTGCGACGACGGCTTCGAGGCCTTTCTGATTCAATACCAGGGCTTGGAGAGCGCGACACAGGTGATTCGCCAAAAACTTCGCTATATTCGACGTTTTTGCTATTGTTACTATGGCTGCTTGGTTCAGATTCAGCATCAGATTCATCATAGTTTGCAAGTTGTGATTTTTTTTGCTTAACTCGGGGCTTTGTGCTCAAAATTTCAGGGGATGTAGGAGTATTATTTTTCACGTCTTCATCTTGACTTGGACGTATAGGTTGTTGTGATTTTAAAATTTCATCGCACCATTCTGGAAGGGTTGGTGAAAGCATGGGCGGAAGTATCAGTGGAGAGGAGGGAGCTGAGGATGGGGTTGCGGAAATTCCAGGTGAAACCGGATCCTTTAGTTTCTTAATAGGCTTGTCGCGTGTAGATAAATTGTTGGATGTGCCTCCACTGCTGCTGCTATTAGCGCTAATATTACTATTATTACTGTTATTACTATTATTACTATTATTACTGTTATTGCTGTTATTGCTGTTATTGCTGCTAGTAGTACTTCCGACGCTGCCGCTACTGTTATTACTGCTGCTACTGCTGTTGCTTCCAGAAGACTTAGGGGTATCTTTTTTGGTAGTGTTAGAGTCTTTATTATTTCTAGAAGGTAACAAAGGTGAAGAGGTAGTTGGGTTACGTTTAGCCATGGAAAAAATTGCAGATTGCTTGTTTGAAGAAGTTATAGATGATGACGATGATGATGATGATGATGATGATGAGGAAGTGGGGGAAGGAGTGGTAGTAGGAATGGATTGAGATGATTGAGTTTTCTGAGAAAGCTTTTTATGTCGAGCAGATGTAAAGAAAACTTTTGCTTCGCGTTGTTTGATATGATGCAACGGCTTAGAGGTATTATTACTAGAATTAGTATTTTCATCCACAAGTGACGACGATGTGGTTGTGGGTTTGGTAGTCATAAAAGAAAGAGAGTCTTTTGTCTCCTTGGACGCAGCATTAGGTGACGATGTTGCAGATGATGATGAAGAGGTTGCTTTAAAAAACTTTGAAAAAGTTGAGCCTCCGGATGGCCTTGCAGGGCCTGGTAACGCCGGAGACTTCTGGCGACTAGATTTTGAGACGGAAGATGGGGCTGTTGATGGACCTAGTGGCAAAGGTAAAGATGCAGACTGATTTGACACCGGGGCGTGAGCCGGGGCCGGCGACTCCGAGCGATGTCGGCGCTTGACTGGGTTGTGGTTAATGGTGGATGAGGAGTTTGTAGAAGAGGGGTGATTGTGATTGTTGTTCTCGTTTGAGGAGCGGGATGAGGAACGCGAAAGTGGTCGAGAAGATGGAGTAGGAAGCTGTTGTTGCTGTTGTTGTTGCTGCTGCTGCTGCTGCTGTTGTTGAGTTCCACGATTGTTGTGGTGCGGTGCTGAAGATTTTTTGGCCCGTGCTGAGGACGGGGAAGTGTTTGGGCGACTAGATGAAGAGTGGTCTGTCGGTGCTGGTGAGGAGACTGGCGAGAGGGCAGATGGTGGAAGGTAAGAGACGTATTCTCTATTATTTGGGTCTTCCTGAGGGTCGATGGCGAGTTTAGAGCTGAGGTTAAAAATGCGAACGTCCAAATCTTCCATGGATGTGATTGATGATGACAATATTATTAACAGTCAAGATGGTGGTATTGTGTGTGGGTTGTATCAGTTTTACTGATGGTTGATATTACTGGTTAAAGATGGGTTTTGTCAAAGAAAATTCCAGTTGTTTTAAAGGCTAGCAAAGGTAAAAACAGATCTCAAAACAACATAAAATATTAAAGAGAAACAAAAATTAACAAGATATCTAGAAAGACCTGATTTGTCGGGAGAATTTAAATATATATGAAAAGTAAAAAAAAAAAAAAAAAAAAAGTAATGTGAATAGGGTTATAATAAGTGTTAAAGGGGGGGGGGGAAAAAATTAGATTTCAAAGGTGATTTTCGTAAAAGTGCTGTGGTTATGATGCGTATGAACATATATAGAGTAAGTCTCTTATTTAGGACGAAGAAATTCTAGGCGTTTGGAATTTTTGTTTAATTTTTTTTTTTTTTTGAATTTTTAATTTTTAATTATTAATTTTGAGAAGGGAATCAGCCTTCAATGAGAGCGCGTGTTTGTGAATTATATGATAATTGATGCGTGCAGTATATAAATATAGTGATTCTGTGCGTTTTTTCTGTAGTGAAAGTCCGGGTTATTACCCCCTCTGTAAAAGCATTTAACTGCAAATTTGTTTGTGAAATTCTTGAGAATTTAGTTGACTTGAAAGTAAAAAAAAAAAAAAAAAAAAAAAAAAATTATTACCTTTGTTATTACAGTTGAGAAATAGAAAAAAAAAATTAAAAAAAAAACCCAGGTTGGCGATGCGTGACCGGAGGTTTTGGCTTGAAAGGGGCGGCGGCGGCTGAAAGAGAAAAAAAAAATCGATAGGCATAGAAATTGGTCACGTGTAAATAGTGGGGAAGGGTTAGGTTGCACTGTTACATTACACTTTTATGGTGTTACATATAGTATTACATAATTTGTTACAATTATAGTAATAAATTATGTTACACCTTTGTCAGCTTCTCCCTGTTACTGCCTTTTGAATTCCTCCGTCTCCACGCCCATCAAAAAATATCACCAACCCCGAAATTCTCTAAATTTGTTTTTTTTTTTTTTTTTTTTTTTTACTATCTTCAACAAAACACAATCTATAAAATCCCTATTAAAAAAAAAATTAAAATAAAATAAAAAACCTTTAAATTTTATAAAACAAGTCTTTCTAATACTTTCAATTAATTATTTCGTACTTATTTGCTTTTCTAATCAAGAATATTTTCACAGACAGTCACGTAGTATACGTTTTCAAGGGTATTTTTGTCAACCCGCTCTCCCACACTGAATGATTCATTCATTCACTGACTGACTCATAGTTTTTTTTTTTTTTTTTTTTTTTTCTTTATCAAAATAAACAAAATAAATATAACCTGATTGTATCCCTTTGATTTATTTCTTTTTTTTTTTTCCTTCTTCTTCTTCTTCTTCTTCTTCTTCCCTTTTTTTTCCCTCTTTTCTTTTTTTTTAGGCTTCTTCTCATCTTCATCGCTAAATGGCTTCGCCGCCCGTCTCACCAGCCTCGTCCGGGTCCCCACCGGGGTCCCCACCCCTCAGAATTGCTTACCTCCACGCTGATATTCTCAGCGCGCCTCCCCGATCAGTAATTGCCCATGCGTGCAATTGCTACGGCTCTTGGGGTGGTGGTGTCGCTGCTCTATTCAAGCGCCGTTTCCCTGCCGCTTACACTGCCTACGCAAACCATTGTCGTGCTGCAGCCGCAGACCCATCATCTCTCTTGGGAACCTGCTTTCTGATTCACAACAAGGCCACAGATCCTGGTGGTGACTACTGGATCGCGTGTCTCTTCACTGCATTGTTTCCTGGAACTCCTGCATCAGATGGCTCTGGCTCAGTGGAAGAGTCTATTCTCAAAGAGACGCGTGCAGCCATAAAAGATTTATTGCGACAACTGCATACCCATGAGTATATATCCACATTACTTCCTGGTGATGAGTATGTGCCGGTTGTTCACATGCCCCAAATCAATGCAGGTATATTTAACGTCCCCTGGCCTCTTACCGAAGCCGTCTTAAAATCATTCCCTTATAGATTCAACGTGTATGTCTATCCCTGATTTTTAGAGAAACATTAATAATAAGATTAAACATTAGAATAATTTGTCAAAAACAAAAAAAAATAAAATAAAACAAAAACAAATATGTCCTTTTTTTTTTAAAATACCCGATCAATAAAACTACTGCTTGCCGTAAAAGAAAAGCCTTTGAAAGGGTGGTTTCCAGGCTCTCCGTGGTTATCGCCAATACCTGGGCCAACATCATTGCCCGAATTCAAATTCAGGACTGCTAGATTGTCTCGGGATCCACGGGCCGATGCAATGGGAATGGCCATAGGAGAGTCATGGCTAGGAGGCGACAAAGGCATCTCTGTAAACTCCTTGGAAAAGTTTTCTGCAAGCTCAGGGTCCGTAATGAGTGGGACAATAGGTGGGACAATTGACTTATCACGACGTTCCAACTTTTCCCAGTCAATTGCACTAAAAAATGAATGCTTTTTGATATAATCGATATCTTTGTACCCCATGCGCTTCTTGGGATCACGCGTCAAAAAGCGTGAAATCAAGTGCTGCGCGTCACGAGTCAAGTAAAATGGAAAGTCAATGCGCTTAGTTCTCCAAATCTTTTGTAAAATCGACTTGTAATCGTTCCCTGGGAAAGGTGGATTCCCTGTAAGCAAGTCATAGGCAACAGCTCCAAGAGACCACCAGTCAACAGCATAATCATACTCTTCACCCTGCAAAATCTCAGGTGCCATGTACTCTGGTGTTCCAAGAATCGTCTTACAGCTTGAATCAGAATCAGTGGCCACCTTACTCAATCCAAAATCAGTCAACACCAAATGACCCTCTTTGTCAAGAAGACAATTCTCAGGCTTCAAGTCGCGGTACACAACACCAACGTTAACGTGAAGGTGGTACAAAGCCAAAATCATCTCTGCCAGATAAAATGCAACCGTGTCCTCAGATAGCATGACTTGGTTAGCCAGGTAAGTAAACAGTTCACCACCCTGTGCATACTCTAAAATCAGATAAAGTTTTTCATGGTCTTGCATAGCATAAAATAGTCGCACAATATATGGGTGTCGCACCGATTCAAGAATGTCGCGCTCAGTCATGGTTTGAAGAATATGCTTTTTTTCCACAACCATAGACGCCTTCTTGAGCTGTTTCTGAGCAAACAAGCGGCCAGTTTTGCGTTCACGTACAAGCAGTACTTTACCATAAGTGCCTTGGCCCAAAACCTTGAGCTGCTGAAAGTCGGCTGGAGTCATTTTCCGCGGCTTTTCATCTTCAGGTTCATCAAAAACAACATGCTTTTCAGTCTCTTCTTCTTTATGAAGCTTATCAAGACTCTGTGCAAAACTGGAAACAAAAGGGCTTCTAATACCAATCTCCAGAGACTGACCCAAACGTCCATCTGCAGATCCAGGTTGGAAGCTAGCTGATAGCCGGCGGCTAACATTGCTAATAGAAATAGGACGCGTAACTCCATCCATATTGAGTTCGGTAATGGTATCACATAGCTCGTTCAGATCGGTTGAGCTGTTGTTGGGCAACATTGATGAAGAGTGGGTAGAGACGGGTCGAACGTCGTCATCTTCAAACTCGAAAATATCAGCCATATTGAAATGTTAAAAAAAAATTGAATATATATATAAAAAAAATGTAAAATAGTAAATAATTATAATAAGAGCTGTTAAACAAACGTAACGATAAAAAAAATTAAAGCTTGAAGTTTCAGTAAAATTAGAGGGAAAAAAAA
Organism: Magnusiomyces paraingens; assembly: GCF_902498895.1. Lineage (NCBI taxonomy): Eukaryota > Fungi > Ascomycota > Dipodascomycetes > Dipodascales > Dipodascaceae > Magnusiomyces > Magnusiomyces paraingens. Next base: position 4,224,848 of record NW_022474069.1, read on the forward strand.
ACTTGGATAAGCAAATATACAGGCTGAATGAAATGGCCAGAAGAGCGATTTCAAATTTTAAAAAGAGACGAGAAGAGAAGATGAGATGAAAATTTTAGGCTTGAACTTATTCATTTGGAACTGGGTATTTCAACTAAATAATCCTCTCTGGTGGGAGTTTTTTTTTAATAAAAAAAAAAAAGTCTTGTTTTTTTTTTGATGGCAGGAAAGGAAAAAAAAAAAAAAGGTTTGTAAATCGAGGGGGAAAGGCCCAGGATGCCCACGGCTTTTTAAACCAAAAATTTTCCGCCAATCCTCACACCTTCAATTGTCTGTTCCGATCTATGCCACGTGAATTACCCTTACCCATAGTGCGGCTTGCGGCTTTGCTCCGAGATAAGCCTCTTTTGCTAGCAGATTGTGATCACATCGGGACACCATCGGGTCTTTCAAATTCTGCCAATAACTTATTGTTTCCTTAGGATCAAAGATCGTCCAAAAAAATCCAATTAAAAAAGGCAAATTTCACTCTTCTGTGACTCCAGATTCATATCCATATCCTCCAAAAACAAGATTGTTGCTGCCTTTTTCATTTCGTGAAACTTCAGCCACAGGACCTCGCCCTCCAGCCACTGCATACCCAAGAATCATGGCTTCAGTCGTATGTGCAAACCCAATTTCAACTGCTCCAGGACCAGAAACAAATGCAGTCAATACTCCAAAATATAACCGGGGCCCACGCTGAAAGGATTCGGCCTCTGCAGATTCTGGTTGTATCAAGTTTTTCTCTAGCCATGCTGCATTAACCCCATCAGGCCCAGCTGTGCATAATCGATCACATACAACTCGTGCAGCTTGAACAGTCATAATGTCTTCACCAGTACCACTGGTGCATGCAGCAGCAGTCACTGTGCCCGGTCCACGGCCTGCGTAGACACCGGCCCCTACAATTCCAGCAGGTCCTACACGGCCTGCAACCTTGAGTGCAATGCCTCCAGAACTTGCACAAGTAACAACATTCCCTAAAACGTCTCCACAAATAACTCCAACTGTATCCTGAACACCCTCAGTCTTCCGTAGATACCGTTTAAGCTCTAAATACTCGCGCAAACTTCGATCTGTTACAAGATCGGCTTCATCTGTCACGAGTAGGCATCCATGTTGGGCAGCATATTTGTCAGCACCAGCACCCACAAGTAGCGCAGGACGTACACGACCCAATGGATCCTTGATGCGGGCGGGATCAATCAGGTCCCGGAGCATTTCGCCACAGACTTCTACCGCGTTGCGAGCATGTCTGACGGCTCCAACTGCTGCAGATTTCCCTCTGTTATCCATTATACATGCATCACATTCAACCTGACCTTCCTCGTTTAACTGGGCTCCAAATCCGGCATTGGTATATGGAGAGTCCTCTAGCAGCGAACAAGCCCTCACGGCAACATCTAACGCATTGGCACCTGTGTTAAGCTGAGCCAAACCTGACGAGCACACTGACTTGCATAACTTCTTTAAATGTTTTTCACTGGCTGAGCCATGATTTCCAGCACCTACATGCAGCGCAATGAATACAGCATGCTGGGGACTCTGCATTGTGTGTAGTGTTTGTCTTTGGTATGAGACAATGTATCGACCAAAATGTCTTTTGGTGTATATAGTTAGAGAGATTACCCGGCCTTGTTTCGCTACACCACTCATTTTTAAAAAAAAATTCTCCACCTCTCAATAGTTTCTCTTCTATTCCAATTCCAAATTAGCTGTTTATTCATATTTATGTCTGCTTTCTCTAGGTAAAATATTGTTAAGAAATCTTGACAGAATATAACACTAGATATTTTGTAATTTATTTTATTTGTTTTATTACTTTATTTGTAAAATTTTTTTCTAGGGTTTTTTTTTTTATTTAAATATGTCCTCCATACCTCCCCGGCGTCAAAAAACAGGTCGTAAGTAATCTTTGCACGTTTTGATCAAATAATCGGTACTAACAATCAATAGGTGCTTTCACCGCTGTAACACCCAAGCAAACCCTATCTCGGCCCACTCCACTTTCTACATCTTCCGCATCTACTGACCTTTCGCATGATCAATCACCAACAACAGCATCCAATACTACAAATAACAATAGTGACACTAGCAATAGTAAAGAACCAACCAATTGGCCTGAATCTTTAAAACGGTTTATAAGCCGCTCGTTTGACGAAGCACTGCCAGAGGACCGTGACGTTTTTAACTCACAGCTGCGTGAAATCATCACCAAGGCTCATGAATTAGGTACAACATGGACAACTGCCTGGGACAATATTACATTGCCAATTATCCAACAAAGGAGGCAAGAACGCCTCAAAAAGGCTGCTAAAGAACATACACAAAAACCTATAAAAGATACCCAAGGGCATTCTTCTACTAAAAATAACAAGTGAGTTTGTAACAGTTTTTGAAAAAAAATTGCACTTACTAACATTTTTAGACGTAATTTATTTAAGTTAGACGAATCGGAGAGCATGAGGGCTAAGCGACTAAAGAGGTTTGAAACGTCAAAAGTTAATAATAACAATAATCATCATCATCATCATAATAATAATAAGTATGACAGTAGTCCGTATAACAGCTACCCTGGATATGATATGCCCTCCGAAAATGTAAACCCAAATGAGCCCATTGTGGGCCGTTCAACACAATTAGAAAAACGTTATCTACGGTTAACTTCTGCAGCTGACCCCAACACAGTGCGACCATTACATATTTTAAAGCAGACGCTAGAGTTGTTAAAAAGGAAGTGGCAGCAAGAAGAAAATTATTCGTATATTTGTGACCAATTTAAGTCGTTGCGACAGGACCTGACAGTCCAGCACATTCAAAATGAATTTACAGTTACAGTTTATGAGATTCATGCGCGGATTGCACTAGAAAACCGCGACTTAGGCGAGTACAACCAATGTCAAAGTCAGCTTAAAACACTTTATGAAAAGGGGATACCCGGAAATGAGGATGAATTTTTCGCGTATCGCATTTTGTACATTCTCTACACGCGTAACCGTTCCGACATGAATAATATTTATTTCCAGCTAGAAACAGTGCGTAACCCGAAAACTGGGGCGCTTCCCAAGGTAGTACAACACGCGTTAGATGTGAACCAAGCGCTTTCGTCACGTAACTACCACAAGCTGTTTAAGCTTTACACAGCAGCGCCCAACATGGGGCCTTATATTATGGACATGTTTGTTGAGCGCGAGCGGTTTTCGGCGCTGTCAGTGATGACAAAGGCGTTCCGTCCGGAAGTGGCACTTGACTATGTGATTAATGAGTTGGGATTTGAGAATGGTGAGGACTTTGCAAAGTTTGTTCAACAGGCTGGGCTGTCAAATTGTATTGTGATTCGGGAAGAAACTATACAAAACAGTACTACTAGTAGTGAAAAGAAGGATGATGATGATGATGATGATGATGATGATGATGATGATGATGCATTACCACCACAAATGAATAAGAAGGTATTTTTGAATTCAAAAGAAGCATACCCAATAGTAGAGCAGCTGAGAGCTGATGCATTTAAAAAGGTGGATATTAAAGGACAAATATGAATATTGTTTTTTTTTTTTCTTGATTTTTTTTTCTCTGCACATGATGTACGATTACTATAGATAGATCAACAAGAATTAAATCAAGAACCAATTTCCACGTCCCATGACAAATAATGATAATCTTCCACATGCTCAAGAATGTCATTAGAAAGTACAATATTATCATGAACGTGGATACGGTTTGCAATATATCTCTGGGCAAACAATACAGTGGGGTTGGTGTAATAATTGTTGCTATCAATGAACTTTGAGGGGAAAGGCGAGAGGCGCTTAAAAGAAAACTCTGAGAGCAAATCAGCAATACGATTGGCATACATTTCTGGTGGAGCCTCTGAGCCATCCCACATCTTGTGCTGCAAATTGAAGCAGCCTGCAATAATGATTTCTTTGGATTCTGAGTGTTCGCGCAAAAGATCCTGAAGGGCCTCGAAGAGCTCGCGTGCAGCCAAGTCTGAGGGACGATCGATTTGGATAAGTAGAAAATCAGCAATAAAATAAGAGTTAATAAAGGGCTTGTAGGTATTGGTAATGGCAACAGCAGGCTGGTATGGTCTGCGCGATGCGTAAAGGGCCATACGGGTACCACCTTGTTCGTAAAAGTACTGCTCATAAAAGTGCATCCATTCTTGGCGCTCAAGTGGTCGGCCATCAGAATGCTTCCAGCACCCCTCTGTCATAACAATGTGAGCCTGATACATAGTTTCAAAAAGAATTTCATGATTAACTTGCAAATCAAATTTGCAATTAGTTTGAAACACTCGCAGTTTTTTGTCATGGTTTCTGAGGTCTGCCAGTGGGCGGCCATTTTTGAAATCTTTTCCGTGAGCCTTAAACTTGTCACAGTTGTACCACTCATCAGGGAAAATGCGGAGCTTAGCACGCTGACCTTCAAAGTAAAAGGCACGCATAAAGTATGCTGCATCGCGCTCTTCTACTGTCGAAAAGGAAATTTTGGCAATTCCCTTGTCTTCATAAGAACCCATAAGCTCTGGTGTGCGAGCAAGTTTCAATCCAAATCCTTCAATAGTTTTTCGGAGCTCCCCGCCAGTATATTGTTTGCCAGTTGCTTCGTTCAAAGGCACGCCATGAATTGACAAAAAGAGCCAGTCAGAGCAGTCAATAGGCTCGATACTAATGGGAATTGCACGGGCGATTTCCAAATCATGGAAGGTAATATTTGGAGCAAATGAAAGTCTAATGTTACCGCGCTTAGTGACGGCACCTGAAGAGATTAAGATTCCATTTGAGCGTGCTGAATTAATTTTCATTATAAGTTTTTCAACAAGTTTGTTTGAATAAGCTCCCACTTGGCCTTTGATCTTGACAACAAGGAAGCCTTGCTGTTGGTCACGCTTGATATGCCATGGCAAATTGCGAGAAGTCGAAGCAGTAGTTGTAGCTGCAAGGGTCCGGCCGGCAGACGTTGTGGATGCACTCGACATGTCCTGTGCTGTGATAGACGCTGCTGCAATTGCTACCGACTCGTGCTGGGTCATTGCTGATTGTGCAGTGGGAGGACGGTTCAAGGTAGGATGGTGTAGTGGTGGGGTTGGCGCACTGGTGACACCATTAACTCTGCTGGTTGAAGCAGAAGGGGTGTTGGAACTTGCAGTGCCTGTGGGGATTGCTCGGGCGATTTCCGGGGTAGATGGAACAGAAGATTTTAGTGCCATGTTGGTATCTCCAGTGGTAGGACGCAGTTTAAAAGTATGATTATTTGCATGCTCGTTTTCCGAGAGTTTATGAGCAAATGTTTCCCCAAACTCTTCTTGTTGAGCAAGGTGATTATTAAGAGATGCAGTATTGTGAGATCTATCGCCATTGGAATTGACGAAATTGCTAGGCGTAAGTCTGCCTTCAGCATGTGGATCAACCAGTGAAATGTTTGACATTCGAGACTCAATGTCCCAATGATCCATATTGTCTGTGGTATTTGATTGATTTATAAAAGTTTCATCGAGAACGTGTAGATCTTTGGGGTTCTGGTAGTACTGTGTTTCAAGATCGTAAAGCTGGAGACGGATTTTGTGAGAAGCTGCATGGGCCGCTTGAATATCGGCTTCCTTTTGAGCAAGCATGAATTCAATTTCATCAAGTTTTTCATTTAACTGTCGAAATATTTCAGTATCATACTTGCGCTGTAATAAAGCTCGGTATTCTGTAAAGGATTGTGATACATCACGGAATGTGAGGTTAGTGAATAATGGCACAAAGTCTTTATTAAAAACATATTCTGTTCTCTGGCTCTTAAGCCCTGAAGAAGATGATGACATTATATAACCAGACAGCAATCAACGAGCTTATCCCGTGCAATGGATGGGTATTAGTGCTCAAGAGAAGGTAATTGTGATGCTGTTGCTATTAATTTTATTATAGGTGGAAGTTAAAGAAAGTAAGAGAAGGAAGGTTTTTAGTGGGGGTAGTGCTTGAAAAAAAAAAATAAAAAAGTTGTAACTTGTTGCACAAGTTGTCACAAAAATCTATGGCACGAGCGCAAATGACTAATGTAGTAATAGAATTTGAATGTTGGACGGTCATTATAAAAAACTTGAATTATATTAATATCACTATTTTTCATGATATTTAATTAAAATATTGGAGTATATAAATGGTGTATTTAAAAGAATTGGCTTTTTTTTTTGATAAAATTTGTGAAATTGTTTCAAATTAGAATAATATATAAACAGTGATGTTAAGGGTGTTTTAGTTATGGAATTTAAATTGCTAATTAATATATATCCTATAAAATGGAGGGTTTATTTTTTCAAAAAAAAAAAAAAAAAATTACAATTTTAAACTGGGGGAAAACAAATTTATAAATTTGAGTGCCGTTTATAATTATGGACGGCACTTAACTTTGCTTAAAATTCAGAAATTTCCTAAAAGAGATTAGCAAGTGAAAGAAAAAAAAAAGTAAACAGTTTGCTCGATCAAAAGCCTTTTATTTTTTTATTTTTTTATTTTTTTATTTTTTTATTTTTTTATTTTTTTATCTTTTTATCTTTTTATTCCAAGTGACATTCTTTTTTTCAAAGCAGGAGAAATGTAATGCAAGCTATTTTGAAGGGAAAAGGGGGGGGGGGGGAAAAAAAAAAAAAAAAAAAAAAAGAAGGTGATTGTAAGGTAGAGTTTTGTTTGAAGAAGCAGGATTTAATATACTGATTAATTTCTTTTTATTATGTATTTTATTTTATTTCAAGTCTGGCATTTGAAAAAAAGAAAATGAAAAAGAAAAAAAAATAGAGATAAACAGAATGAAAAGAAAAAGAAAAAGAAAATAAAAGAAAATAAAAACATCAAAAATGAAAAAATGAAAATGAAATACTCGAGAAACAAAGAAAAGGCAGGCTAAAAAAAAAAAAAAAAAAAAAAAAAAAAGAAAAAAAAAATTTGAAAAATGAAAAACAAATAGGCCAAATATTTATGATAGGTGAATAGAAATGTAACATTAGACTTAAGACTTTTTGCCGCCAGTGTATTTTAGTGCCCGAAGGTTAAAATTTGAAATATCTAAAAAGGATGTAACAACAGCTTCTTATCTTTTGACTGAAAAAAACCAAATTGAATAAAAAATAAAAATTTAAAAACAAAAAGAGGCAATAACAATAAGAATAATACTAATAATTCTCATTTATTAAAAATACTACGTTAGTATGTAGTACGCTATCAAAAAATTCCCCTTAAAGACCGTTGTAAAAAAAAATTTTAAACTAAATAATTTGCTTGGCTTTTTAGCGCTAGCACACTAAAATCAATAGTTGCTGGCCATTTAAATACTAACATCACGCCTATTTTACTATAATGGTTATCGTAGCAGTCGGCACAGGGTTACTATTATGTTGATTAAAAAAAAAAATAAAAATAAAAAAAAATAAAATAAAAAACAACCCCCACCAGAGCCTTTCTCGTCTAAAGTTGATGCGCAAGTTTGTCTACAACTTTTAAGGATGTGCTTCAGCTTAAGGTTTAATAAAGAATGATATTCATGTATGACATTCATGTATGACATTCATACCATGTAATACAATAATATTACTCTTAATTATAATTAAGACTAATTATGAATTTACCAGTTGTTGTAGGGTAAATTACTACGGATAAATAATGCTCTATTTGTTAATAGTAAGCATTATGGGCAACCCAAAGATATTGACAGAGTATTTTCTTTTTTTTCTTTTTTATTTTTTTTTTAAAGAAAAAAAGAATGGAGAACTATATAAAAAATAGATATATATATATATATAAATAGTATATTCGAAAGTACCCAGGCGTTGGAATAGTTTTTTTTTGTTTGTTTGAAAAAAAGATATGTAGTGATAAATGTTGGGAAATTCTGAGGTTAGCGAATGAATACATTGAAGTTATAGATATAAATAAAGGATTTAGTAGGGGCAGACCTTAACTAGAATACAATGAGCTGAACAAAGCATAATAAGTTCAGTCTGACTTGTTGATATTGATATTATTATTATTATTATTATTATTATTATTATTATTATTATTATTATTATTATTATTATTATTATTATTATTATTATTATTATTATTATTATTATTAGTATCCTTATAAATCTATACTTTCCTCTAAGTCACTCATTATTTATGATATGAGATTCAAGAGATATTGGCGTTAATTGTGATTAAAACACGTATGGGAAAGGAATAGACAAGCTGCACTGCTAAGCATATCTCAACAAAACCCTAACCACTTCACACATACACATACACACACGCATACAGAGAAAGGTTAGGGTTCCGGCTTCTGAAAAAAAAAAAAAAAGTCTCAAAACATTGCTGAGATGCAATCGGTGTATGCCATGCAACAGATTAACAAGTTGCTCCTATCACATTGGCTTATATAGAGATTTACTTTTGTCCGGTCGCGCTATTTCTTAACAATAAAAGTCTTTGTAGGAAATTTAATGAGACACACTAGCCAATTACCTGACTTTTTTCCAAAAAAAAAAAAAAAGTGTTTTATTGCACCTATAAAGGCTTTTATCATAAGGACTTAATCTATCTATCTAGAAATAATATTGCAAGCATATCTTTAATAGTAGCAAGCAAATAAAAAGAAAAGAAACACTGTTGGGTACACTTTTTTATGGAGGAGGAGGTGGTGTATTTTTTTTTTTTTTTTTTTCAAAATACTGTACCGCAGTGCAATACAACAACAAACTCTTATTCAAAAACAGCTACACGCAAACCAAATTGGCAATAGTCCATGTGGCTTTCTGGAGGCGTAGTTTGCCATTTCAATAAAAATGTAAAGAAATCTAGATGTTCTAAAATATAAAAGATTGAGGTCTATTTACAAAGTAACCCAGCGAACAAAAAAAAAAAATAAAAAAAAATAAAACACTTAATTACTCCATATCAATTTAAAATAGTCTGTCTTAGATTATTAATAAATATTTTTATTTAAAAAAGGTATTTAAGCTGATAGTATATTGATAATTTCTTTTGTGATCTCTTAGAAATCCCATATAAAAATGTTTATAACACTGTCTATATATAACAAAAGTCTCATACTGAGATATGTTTGTGGAAATTTCAGTGCGCAGAGTAAGAGGGTGCATATCTACAAATCTGGTAGACATAATTAATATTTTTCTGAAAATAATAACATGCTTGATTTCTGCATTGGTAAGATAATTATATAATTAATTATTTATCAAAAATAAGGGATTTAATACAAAAGTAATGAGTGACAAAATTGAAATAAAAAAAAAAAAAGACAGATAATTTTAATGGGAATTTTTTTTTTTTTAAAAAAAATATCAAGAAATTGTTTGTGACTAAGGAATTTTTTTTTCTCCAGAATTTGTTTCTAGCGTGAAAAAGTTTTGTTAAATTAATAATTAATTGAAAAAATAAAATAAATAAATTTTTTATTTTTTTAAATTTTAAAAGTTTTTTGAAAGCATTAACGGATGAAATGGAAACAAGGCAAATTTCAAAGAGAGTGCTTTTTTTTTTTTTTTTTTTTTTGATTATTGATAGAAAAATACATTGATTTTAAAAAAAATTATCAAAAATAGGCAAACTAGCGCTCGATTTTTTTTTATTTTGAGTCAACATGTAAATTTTCAAGCTAGTCTTGATCCACATTTATGGAATACATATCTCAACAATATTTGAATGGTGCCACCAATGTGGAGAAACTGCAGCTTGAGGGTGGACCAAAGTCAAAAAGTTTTCAGCAATCATTTGAAGAATGCCCCATCAAGCCGATACCTTTTTTTTCTTTAGTCATTCATTACCCATAAAAATACAATCCTTTTGAGTGGAAAAATTTCCCTGATAGACTTAAAAGCTTATATATCAAGAAAAGAAAGGAAAAAAAAAAAGAAATAGAGTGTGGCTTTGTTTAACAAGTCCACTAAAAATAAAAGGTAGAAACATAAAGGAAAGAAATGAAAGTCTAGTTATTATTGGAGAATCAAATTTATATAGAGAGAACCTTATATTACTTGTTTTTCTTTTTATATATTAAAAAAAAAGAGGAGAAGTAGCAATCAATCTTCATTTAAGGGTCCAGGACTAGGTTTTTTTTTTCTTCCCTTGCCTCCAATTAGAGTTAATCATGAGCCATCTTGGGAAAGGGAAATAAAAAAAAAAAGGATGGGCATGAGATGGCTCAAGTACCCTCCAGGTTTTTAAATTTTTCTCCAAGGCTGGTTCAAGAGCCAGATAAGGAATAAGAAAAAGTCTTGTGTAGATATAGGAAGTGTACTAAGTAACAATTTTTAAAAAAGATCTCAAGCACTTCTAGGTGAATTTAAGAGTCTTACTAGGACCAAGATTGTTGCTAAGTTAACAAACTTGACCGTTAATTTTCGCTAGTTTAAAAATTAAATAAAAATTAAGATATCTAGATTTAATAAAAATAATATAAAAATAATAATATCTATGATTTGTTTACAAAAACACCAAAGTGTAAATAATTTATCTATTTTTGGTATTTTAATTTCCGCTTGTTAACGTATACGCTAATTTATCCAACACAACGGTAAACATTCGAACAATGAAAAAAAGCGTTGCATCACGTTTTTGAGCTCATCCGCAGAGCCGTCACTAAAGCTTAAAAAAAAAAAAAGAAGAAAAGGAATAAAAAAAAATAAAAAAAAAAAATTCAGTACACTTTGGCATAGACATAGTACTTGTCAATAACACCATCACGTTATGATTAATCCAAACTGGGAGTATTAAGACCTATGTACTATGTCATAATGTCCCAAACAGGCCAAAATGATCATCTACCATTTAGTTATGGAAAGAAGCATGAACCATATTCGATTAAGTGGAATGACTGGATAAATAAAATACATTGACATATATCAAAGATCTGGAAAATAGAAGGAGAAGAGAAATAAAAAAAAAGTAGCGTGATAAAAAAAAAAAATTAAAATCCATAAATAATAGATTTAAAAAAGAAGCCAAATTTGTTTCAGAAAGAGCAAAGTGGGTGTTTGAGGAGTATTATTTTGCAATTGTAGCAACAATCTGTATTCAGTTTTATCCAGATTTACGTGTTTACATGACTTTTTTTTTTTTTTTTTCAAATTAATATTTATCAATAAATTTATCGATTGTTGATATGTTTTTAAACGAAAAAAAATCATCTTCAAGACTCTCCTGCGTTTGAAATACCAAATTTGTGTTATTTTTAATAAAAAAATAAATAAAAGCCGTTAAAAATTTAACTCTGTTGTTCTAAGATAGTTTGAATTTATATATTTTTTTTTAAAAAAATACGTGACTAGAGAACTATTATTCATAATAAAATAAAATAAAAAAATAATAGCAACTTTATTAATTAACTAAGCTAAGATATGAATATGTCATGATGACCGATCTTTGAAAAGTTTTTACTTTCAAGGTAAAAACACTTATGAAAAATAAATTCTATGCAATGCAATTAAAAGTTTAGTTTGACTTCTTCACTTTCCTACCTTCCCCCCCTGCATTTTTCTTTTTTTATTTATTTACATCCTTTGCTAACGTTTGCTAATTTTTCAAATTGACACTCAAAAGTGAAGCTGAGGTGAATAGTTTTTAATTTTTCATGTGAAATTTTTTTTTTTTTTAAATTGATAATGCTATTAACTTTAAAATACCAAAAAAAATAAATGAGAGAATTGAAGAATTGTAATGATGTCATATGTTAAGTCAGAAAAGTTCCAAGTATTTATCTGCTTTTTTTTTTAGTCGAATCTTTAATTTAAATGAATAAAGATTGTTAATACTTGAATAGAGGGAAGGAAAAAAAAAACGAAGAAGAAGAAGGAAATTTAAGGTCTATTTTTCACATTCTTCATTGATGTTTGTCAAGAAAAATCTTGGTCTGTTATTGGTAGAACAAATAACTTAAATTTGCGAAAAAATAACGAAACATAGTACAAGACTGTTAATATATCTTAATTTATATTGAATTTTTTTTTTTAATTTTTTTTATCTTAACTTTTATCTTAACTTTTATTTTTATTTTAATTTTGATTTGATTTGGTTTTTATTTTAAATTTAATTTTTGATTTCATTTTATTTCATTTTTACTAAAAGCTTGTGGTTAAAATAATCATGGATAAATCTCAATTAAAAAAGTGCCGAAAAGCCGATGATTAAGGGCTGATTTTTGATGTGTTTTGTATATATATAATATTCCCTAGATTAGGAATGAGGAAAGTGCATTAAAGAAATCCAGAAATCCGTTAGAAACGTTACTTGCATACTCAAGATTTTCTAAAGCACAGAAAGTCTTAATTGAGATAGAAAAAGTGCAACAAATAAATAAATAAAAAATTTCAAAAAGGTCCAATTATTTGGTCTTTAGCAATTTTTTTTTCTTTTTAAAAAGTGCGGGCCAGTGTCAAAAAAAAAAAAAAAAATTTAAAATATCATTGGTATCGGTATCAAGTGTATGATAGACGATATGCTTAATATGGATCAAAACCCGGTTTCCGGAACGCTAGGGAAAAGATCAGAAATATGCCAAAAAATATATATAATAGGAATTTTTTTTATTGCTCTATATAACTAGATAAATAATAATAATAATAATATTTTTAAGTAATGGTGTTGAAAGACTCC